>NC_057802.1:273657483-273665432 GCF_018294505.1 Triticum aestivum | reverse complement strand
GCCGCCGGACGTCGCCCCGCCACCGTTCGCCGGACCTCGCCGGAGGTAGTCACCGCCGCCTCGGTTTTCACAAGAAAACTGATCGGTTTTTTCGAAACCCTAGATTCGTTTTTTTCTTAGTTTCGGTTTGGTTTTTTTCGGTTTAGTTATTTCGCGGACGTTCGTCCGTACATTCGTTTTAACGAATGGTTTTCGCCCGTTAGCCGCAGATAACGAATGTTCGTTCGTTAGTCTGTTCGTCAGTTTTTCTTTTTCTCGGATTTTTCCGCGATTATTTTCGATCGCGATTTCTGATCTGATTTTCGTTTTAGTTTAACTTTTCGCTCGTTTATCGAAATCAGGCGATTCAAGCGCCTAGAGTTTCGTCTCGAAACCCTATTTCTGTTTAATCAACTTAAACAAGTTTTTGCTACTGTAAAATTTGACTTTAGTCCAGATTAGTAAACGAAGCTTGTTTCTTTCGCAGTTTGAGTTTCGTTGTTTCGTTTGATTTGATTCTTTTTGCAAACCGGAGTTCTTAAGTTGAACTTTCTGGTTAAATCTCTTATTTGAGTTTTACCCGTGCTGTTTTGCTTGATTGCTTATTGTATGTTTGTTTGTTTGCGATAGAGTACCCGGAGTGCGAAGTGTGCTACTACGAGTCTCTAGGTTTCGCGGATCATCAGCAAGGCAAGTAACACTTTGATCATACCTCTTTACTACCCAGTTTTATTGCATTAGATCAATCCACAAACAATTGCATGGTTAGGGTCTAATTTAACTTGTGGGTTTGGCAAGTAGATGAGGTAGTACCTATTCACCTGTTTATTATCAAACCTATGGGAGTTACTTCTACGTTGCTTATATTGCTATGCTATGCTCGTAGACGTGGATTGGGTTTGAGTGTATCCATGACAGATGTGATATTATTAATTAATGGTTCAACTTAAGGTGGCAACTTTAATACACATCTGGGTGGACTGAGGCACCTGGGGAACCCAGTGATTGCCTGTATTTTTTTGGAAATCCCGGGGTACCGTGTGATTCTCCTCTGGACTGCCACCCGGGCTCAAAGGGATCATGAGATTATTCATGCTAGAAACTTCCGAGTGCAGCCACAAGCCATTATGGGCTCTGGCATGGTTGAGTATGTTGTGTGACCTCTTTCAATGGTAGGCTAGAAGATGTAGGGGATGTAGGTGGTACGGTCTACCCGTCGAAAGAGTTAATGCTTCCGAAAGACTGTGTCTCAGTCATCCATTTCTCAAACACCATGTAGTGTGAGAAATCCAATGGAGGAGATCGAGACTTGTGGGGAAAAGTGCGCAAACCTCTGCAGAGTGTACAAACTAATCATGGTTAGCCGTGTCCCCGGTTATGGACATCTTGAGTATCTGGTTCTTGGATTATCAAGTGGATCTCATCACTCTTAATTATAAAATTTGATTGGGTTTTTAATTATTTTTAATTTGGATTGAGATGGGGTTTACCATTCTTAATGTTTACCAACCACCATGATAGTTAAATAAAAATTTATTCCTTTGCTGTAGGGAAAAATTGGCTTTCCGCAAAACATATTAACCATATAGCCTCCATCAGCCATATATGCTTGTAGTGATAGCCTTATTATGTGTATTACTCTTTGGTGTTATATTGCCAGCATATTCCATGTGCTGACCCGTGTTCGGGCTACAACGTATCATGTTGCAGATTTTTCAGACAACGAGTAAGGTGCCTTAGGTCGTGGTCTTTCACTCAGTGATGCCGTTGGAGTTGATGGACTCACTTTATCTTCCAAGCCTTCTGTAGTTATCGTATTTAGATGGCCTTAAGCCATATTATTTTGTAATAAGTTCTCTTTTGAGACATTCGATGTAATAAGTGTGTGATTGCTACTTTGATATAAATCCTTCAAGTACTGTGCGTGTCAGCATTACCGATCCAGGGATGACACTGATGCACAGAGATCAGACTGTTTGAGGTCTGGTCGCTACAAGATGGTATCAGAGCACACGCTGACTGTAGGACACGACCACTAAGCTAAAGCCCTACATCACTACTCTCTTCTCATTTCTGACTCCTCTCCATTTTCTACTCTTTAGGATGGCTGATGCAAGGATCTCACGCAACCAGATGAAGACACCCCTTTGGACGTCACCTGAAGGAAGTCACTAGATACCTGAACATTGGAATACCAAGCTTCACAGGGACTTATAATGCCACTTTACCAGAAGAGGAGCGCTGGATGATTCAAATTCTAGTTCCAGGAAGGACGTTTACGCCAATCATTGAGACCACCGAGTTTTCCTTTGATGCACCAACCTGGAGTCTAGGAAAGAGTATGGCAGCCCACATTACCATGGGACGCATTGGAGAAGTTTACCACAATGATCTCAAGGATACTATCTACCAGATTTGTGGGCACCGAGATGAGCAATGGGAGATGATCAGCACCAGGAAGGATAGATCGATTGCAGATTTCATCCAGGAGTTAAACCAACACATTCGATGCCAAGAGAACCAGATGTGCGCAAGCATGACAGATTTGAAGAAGGCAATGACAAGGATCACGGATTTGGAGGAAGAACTCAAGGCTACTCGCGAGGATTATATGGAGGAAATCGTTGTACTAGTAGAGAAGAATGACGACCTGACAGGAAGCTGGGAGTATTCATGGGAGACCCCGCGCCAGGAGGAGAAGACGACGGTTCCACTTTCCCGGAGAACTACATCATCATCGACGACACCGACTCAGATCCCGACGATAGCGATGATGACTATGTTGACGAAGCAGGAGCAGATATCATGGAGTCTTCGACCGATCAATTTTTCTAGTTGACCACCAAATCCGTAGTAGAATTCCACCATGTATATAGTATAGTCCGAGCACTTTTGTAACGATAGTTCTAGACTGATTGTATGCCCTTGCTTGATTGATTGAGTGATATGATTGTGTTTGTCTCATGTGCATATGGGTAGTGTTTCCCCCCTAGACCTCATTCTACTCTGTTTTCTCACCTTTTTCTAAACCCAGCAGATGCCTCCGAGACGTGACAATGGATTTGCTTTCCCACCGGAGCTCACTCAGTTGATCCAGCAGCAGAATGCATTGATGCAGATACTAGTCCAGAATCAGAACCAGGGGAACAACAACAACAACCCACCCCCACCACCACCAGTTGATCACTTAGCCCGTTTTCTTAGGCTGAATCCGCCGGTGTTCTCCAGTAGCACCAAGCCGATTGTTGCAGATGATTGGCTCCGCAAGATTGAAAGGGAGTTGACTACTGCAGGATGCACAGATGCGGAGAGGGTGCGTTTTGCCGCACATCAGCTTGATGGACCCGCAGCATCATGGTGGGAGAATTTCATAGTCACTTACCCCATCGACACTGTGACATGGGATCAGTTTCAGCAGGCTTTTCGCACTGCCCACGTATCAACAGGAGCTATGGCCATGAAGAAGCGCGAGTTTCGCAACTTACGCCAAGGAGGACGCACCGTTGGCCAATATGTGGATGACTTTAATAAGCTAGCACGTTATGCCCCAGATGATGTCGCTACAGATGCAGTTAAGCAGGAGAAATTTCTAGAAGGGCTGAATGATGAGCTGAGCATGTAGTTGATGGTGGCAAATTTCAATAACTGCCAGGAGTTGGTAGACAGAGCTCTCATGATTGAAGGGAAGCAACAGCAGATTGATAACCGCAAGAGGAAGTATGGACAAGGGAAGTATAATTCTGGAGCTCATCAGAGGCCTCACTTCACCCCGAACTCGGGAGGACTTGTCCATAACCATGGTAGTCACAATCACTCTGGAGGGAGTTCGCATAACCATAGTGGCGCCAAGAACGGGAATGGTAATGGAGGAAGCAACGGACAGAACCGTTCCAACCCGGCAACACCCGCCAAGAAAGATCTAAGCCATGTTACTTGCTACAAGTGCCAGAATACCAGACATTACGCCAATGAATGTCTTGAAGCTAAGAATGGAAACGACAATGGAAGCTCTGGGAAGAAGCCCAACCCTTTCACCAAGGGACAAGTGAACCACGTTAACATGGAGGAGGTTGAAGTCCAACCCGATGCAGTAATAGGTAAGTTTTTGATTAAGTCATTTACTGCAGTCGTACTTTTTGATACTGGTGCATCGCATTCATACATATCAAGGGGATTTGTGGATAAGTTTAAACTGCCAACCCAAGCCCTTAGGTCACCCATGTTAGTAACCTCGCCAGGAGCAGAGTATATGGCTAGCCTATGGTGTGATCGGTTACCATTAAGGATTGGTAACTACCTGTTTCCCTCAGACCTAATAGTATTGGAGTCACTAGGACTGGATGTGATATTAGGCATGGATTGGTTATCGAAGTATGGAGGGAACATTGACTATGCCAGTAAGTTGATTTTGCTCACCACCCCAGAAGGAAGAAGGATCAAGTATGTATCCCGGCATGTGCCGAATAGGACTCAAGCAAATTCCTTATCAGGAGTTGTACAGGAGGAAGTACCAGTGGTGAAGGATTTTCCGGATGTATTTCCCGAAGAGTTGCCAGGCATGCCACCGGATAGAGACATTGTGTTTTTGATTGAGCTTTTGCCAGGCACAGGGCCAATATCTAAGAGACCATACAGAATGCCCGCAAAGGATTTGGAAGAAATTAAGAAGTAGATTAAGGAGTTACTGGATAAAGGTTATATTCGCCCAAGTTCGTCACCTTGTGGATCCCCAGTACTTCTAGTGGAGAAGAAGGATGGATCGTTAAGGATGGTTGTTGATTATCGAGGATTGAATGAGGTGACGATCAAGAACAAGTACCCACTGCCGATGATCAGTGATTTGTTTGACTAGCTGCAAGGAGCTAAAGTGTTTTCCAAGATCGATCTGCGATCAGGGTACCACCAGCTGAAGATTCGAGAGCAGGATATACCTAAGACAGCTTTTACCACGAGGTACGGGCTATATGAGTATACCGTTATGTCGTTTGGCCTGACTAATGCACCTGCCTATTTTATGAACATGATGAACAAGGTATTTATGGAGTTTTTGGATAAGTTCGTTGTGGTGTTCATTGATGATATTCTGGTCTACTCGAAGAATGAAGAAGAACATAAAGAGCATTTGCGTTTGGTACTTGGGAAGCTCAGGGAACATCAGCTATACGCCAAGTTCAGCAAGTGTGAGTTTTGGTTGAAGGAAGTTGGATTCCTTGGACATGTTATATCCGGAGAAGGAATAGCAGTAGACCCCACCAAAGTTGTCACTGTGACAAATTGGGAGTCACCCACGTCAGTCAGAGAGATTCGGAGTTTTCTTGGATCGCAGGATACTACCGGAGGTTCACTGAAAATTTCTCAAAGATTGTGAAGCCCATGACGGAGTTGTTGAAGAAGGACACCAAGTTCAAATGGACTGAGGAATGTGAGGCCAGTTTTCAAAAGTTGAAGAAACGCTTGGTTACATCACCAGTGTTGATTCTGCCAGATCAACGCAAGGATTATGAAGTGTATTGCGACGCTTCTCGTCGAGGACTTGGAGCCGTACTTATGCAGGAGGGAAGAGTTGTTTCATATGCCTCACGATAGCTTAAACCCCATGAGTTAAATTATGCTACCCATGATTTGGAGTTAGCAGCTGTAGTGCATGCGTTGAAGACTTGGAGACATTTTCTCATCGGAAACCATTGTGAGGTATACACAGATCACAAGAGTTTGAAGTATATTTTCACGTAGAAGGAGTTGAATCTCAGGCAGAGGAGATGGTTAGAACTCATTAAGGATTATGATATGAGGTTACATTATCATCCCGGAAAGGCTAACGTAGTAGTCGATGCGTCGAGCCGCAAAAGTCATGTCAATACACTCATGACCGGAGAGTTACCCAAGGAGTTAGCAGATGACCTACGCGAGCTATGTTTGGAAATTGTTCCGAGAGGTTATGTAGCAGCTTTAGAGATTCAATCTACTTTTATGGATAAGATCAGAGAAGCTCAGAAGACGGACAAGGAGATAGCCGAAATAAAGGAAAGGATGAGTAAAGGAAAGGCTAAAGGATTTCATGAGGATGAGCACGATATCTTATGGTTTGAGGACCGCGTATATGTGCCAAATGATCAGGAGATCAGGAAGCTGATTTTGCAGGAGGCCCATGATTCGCCATATTCGATTCACCCAGGAAATACCAAGATGTACCTGGATTTGAAGGATAGTTTCTGGTGGACCGGAATGAAGAAGGATATTGCGGAATATGTAGCAGTTTGTGATGTATGTCAGAGAGTGAAGGCAGAACATCAGAAGCCAGCAGGATTGCTATAGCCATTGCCTATACCCGAATGGAAGTGGGATAAACTAGGCATGGACTTTATCACAGGATTACCCAGGACTCGTTCAGGCTGTGACTCGATATGGGTTGTAGTCAATAGTTTGACGAAGGTAGCTCATTTCATCCCAGTGAAGACCACTTACACCAGTGCAAAGTTGGCAAAGATATACATGACCAGGATCGTATGTCTGCATGGAGTTCCGAGGACCATTGTATCAGATAGAGGAACCCAGTTCACCTCAAAGTTTTGGAGTCAGTTGCATGAAACTTTGGGACCCAGGCTAGAGTTCAGTACAGCTTTTCACCCGCAGACAGATGGACAGACCGAGAGAGTCAACCAGATTCTGGAGGACATGTTGAGAGCTTGTGCGCTAGACTATGGGTCTAGTTGGGACGAAAATTTGCCATATGCAGAGTTCTCTTACAACAACAACTATCAAGCCAGTTTGAAGATGGCCCCTTTTGAAGCACTGTACGGAAGGAGGTGTAGAACACCGTTGTTGTGGGATGAAGTTGGAGACCGACAGTTGTTTGGACCAGATTTGATTAAAGAATCTGAAGAGAAGGTTAAGCTGATTCGCGATAGACTCAAGGTAGTCCAGTCCAGGCAGAAGAGTTATGCGGATTCTAACTGCAAGGAGACAGTTTACGAAGTTGGAGACAGAGTGTATCTTCGTGTATCACCACTCCGAGGAGTGAAGCGTTTTGGAGTTAAGGAAAAGTTAGCACCACGTTTTGTGGGACCATACCAAGTTTTGGGACGTATGGGAGAAGTTGCTTACAAGTTGGAATTGCCTGAAGGATTGTCAGGAGTTCATGACGTGTTCCATGTTTCTCAGTTGAAGAAGTGCCGCGCAGAGATGGCTGATATCCCTCTGAGAGATACAGTGCCACTGGAAGCGATACAGTTGGATAGTGACTTGACATATGAGGAGAAACCAGTCAAGATACTCGAGTTTGCCAGCCGAGTTACACGCAGTAAAGTAATTAAGTTCTGCAAAGTTCAGTGGAGTCACCATACCGAAGATGAAGCCACCTGGGAACGAGAGGAAGACTTACGGAAGGATCACCCTCACCTATTTTCTAGCCAACCCGAATCTCGAGGGCGAGATTCATCTTAAGGGGGGTAGGTTTCACTACAAAAAAAAGACACATCCGTGACATTTTGGGCTGAACGATTTTTTTTTCTGTCATACATATGACACTTCTATGACGATAATTGTGACAAAACCCGGTATCATCATAGATGTGGTGGGCTCCTACTTCTATGACAAAAAATCATGACAGAAAATGGGCTTTTCGTCCTGGGCGGGCCGGAGACGCAGCTGCATGACATTCTTTGGGCCGTCCATGACGGAAAAAACCGTGGTAGAAGCGAGGGCGAGGAAAATTTTGGGGAGTTCCCGGTTATGGTGGGAGGTCGGGGGCCGAGCGATGCGCGTTTCTCTCATACACGTAAGCGCGTGTGTGCGAGGCGTTGGCTCTAACTGAACCCGAGCGAGGCGTTGGGCTCTAACTAAACCCGAGCGATTGCACTGCAGGCTATGCGTTACTGAACCCGAGCGATGGCTGTTAACTGAACCCGATCGAGCGATTCCTTTGCTACTGCTGCTAACTGAAGCCGATCGATGCTGCCTCTGGGATGAAC
>NC_057802.1:273648786-273657271 GCF_018294505.1 Triticum aestivum | reverse complement strand
TAGCCAGTGGAGTAGCGCACGGTGGAGGCTGGATGAACAGGAGCCCGTGGAGGCTGGAGGAGGTCGACGGTAGCCCGTGGAGGCTGGAGGAGGTCGACGGTGGAGATGAACAGTATCCCGTGGAGTCCCGTTTTGCGGTACGCCACACCCCTCCCGATGAACAGGACCCCCGTTTCGACCGTAGGAGGTCTAGTTCGTCCGTTTTACGGTACGCCACACCCCTCCCGATCAACAGGACCCCCGTTTCGACCGTAGGAGGTCCGTTTCGTCCGTTTTGCGGTACGCCACACCCCTCCCGATCAACAGGACCCTCGTTTCGACCGTAGGAGGTCCGTTTCGTCCGTTTTGCGGTACGCCAGACCCCTCCCGATGAACAGGATCCCATTTCGAACGTGGCCGGTCGAACACAAGGCCGTTTCCTCCGTTCTGCGGTACGCCAAGCCTCGTTTCCATCGCCTGTTCCGTCCAAGCCCTCCCGATGAACACGACCACACATTCCATTCCGACCCAGCCGGTTGGCTCCCACGCGTTCCGTTGCCTCCCGATGAACACGACGCATTCCGTTGCCTCCCGATGAACACGACACATTCCGTTGCCTCCCCATGAACACAACGCATTCCGTTGCCTCCCCATGAACACGACGACGACGCTGTTTCTCCGTTCCGACCCAGCCATGTCAACGAGCCCTCGCCATACGTATGCGCGAGTAGGCGTTCGAGACCCCGCCCGTATGTACACATACGTGGCCGTATTTTCTTTCTTGCACCCTGGCCGCTGTACGTACGTGTACATGCTACGTGCGCGCCTCTACTACGACACGTGCGCGCCTCTACATCCACCAGTATATATGTACGTACACGTTCGCGACCAGAATGACAACGCTACGTACGCTTCGACCAGGTGGGTCCCGACTATCAGGCACTTCCTTGCGTGCGAAGATGTAGCTGGTGGGTCCCAGCAGTCAGGGGGGCGAATCATTTTGTTTTTTTGCCCGAACGCACTTCCTTGCGTGCGAAGGTGTAGCTGGTGGGTCCCAGCAGTCAAAGGGGAAACATTTTTTTTTGCGAAATACGGTGGCCCGTCCAGTGGGTCCCTGCTGTCAGGTGGAGGAATAATTATTTTGCGCGTAATAAGGAGGCACTTCCTTGCTGTGGCCGTGGACCTAGCTGTCAGCGTCTCCACGCACAGTACTCTTCCGATGGAAGTCGGTTGTTGACCACATTGACCACGCCGCGTCGAGAGCACCACGGCGGTGGACGACGGCGAGGCCTAGGAAGGGGACGACACGGAGGCAGGGAAGACTCGGCAGTTGTTTCCCACGCGGAGGGGAGTACGACTGTACGAGGGTTTACTAGTTCGTCTGCCGTCGCCAGAGAATAACAGCAGGTGTGGGTGAGTAGAGGGATGGCTAGGCCAGCGATGGGAGTACGGTGGGGCGGTGAGGCTTGCGCGGCAGCACAGCCTGCCGCGGGGAGGAGGGAGCAGGTAGTCCCGCCGGCGCTTGTTTGAGCCGCTGGAGCAGGAAGAGCAGAGATTGAAGAAGCATGACGGCCGTTGGATGGACATCCAACAGTCAGTGCTTGTGCGTCAACCTTTTTTTAGGAAAGCCTCAAATCTGTGGAAAACAGCATACAACCCATCTGCCATTATTTCTAATAATTTACAGCCCATTTGCTAAATCTTAAGGTTTTTTTGGAGCCCATATTCTTTTTGTTAGCATTACAGCCCATATTGTGGCCACAGTTAAAAAATTATACGAAATTTTGCATATTTCGGTGCGGTCCGAACTGTTTTTAATCCCGAAATTTCGACTCACATTCAAACTGATTTTAAAAATAAATGTATATCAATATAAAATCCAACAAATTCTCCACGCATAAAAATTAATGTAATTTAAAATCTTGAAATGAAAAAAAAGATATCTGAAACTAATTGCCAGTTTGATGTGTTTTAAAAATGTACAGCCCATTTCTCATTACTGATGGGCCATTTTCTCGGCCAGCCGAATGAAAGCTCTCCTCGTCTTGAAAGATTTGCAGCCCAACAGGCCTGACAAAGCGACTTACTTGGCAAATCACAAAAAAACTGGGCTGTGGCCGTGGACCCAGCTGTCAGCCTCTCCACGTACAGTACTCTTCCGATGGAAGTCGTTCCTTGACCACGTTGACCACGCCGCGCGGAGAGCTCCACGGCGGTGGACGACGGCGAGGCCTAGGAAGGGGACGACGCGGAGCCGGGGAAGACGCGGCAGTGGAAGCCCGTGCGGAGAGGTGGACGAGGGTTCACTGGTTCGGCTTCAGTGTGAGGCTGCCGTCGCCGCAGGGCCTGGCCAGTGGTGGGAATAGTAGGGGGCGGTGAGGCCTCTGCGGCAGCACAACCGGCCACGGGAGGCAGGAGCATGCAGCACGACCGGCGCTGCTTTGGGCGGCTGGAGCAAGAAGACCAGAGGTTGAAGAAGCACTATGGCCGTTGGATGGACATCGTACGGTCACTGGAGCTAGAATCGTTCATATTGACTAAGTTGACAAAGCCCTTCATCCCCGTCAACTTAGTAGGCCCACAAGTCAGCCTCTCACCAAGGTGGGTCCCAGCTAGCCGGGGGAGTATTCATTTTTTTGTGCGTAATAAGGAGGCACTTCCGGTGGGTCCGAGCTGACAGCGGGGAGAACATTTTTTTGTGAAATACGGTGGCCCGTCCGGTGGGTCCTAGCAGTCAGGGGGAAACGATTTTTTTCACAAAATACTGGTGGCCCGTCCGATGGGTCCCCGCTGTCAGGTGGAGGAATAATTATTTTCCGCGTAATAAGGAGGCACTTCCTTGCGGCTGCCGTGGACCCAGCTGTCAGCCTCTCCACGTACAGTACTCTTCCGATGGAAGTCGGTCGTTGACCACATTGACCACGCCATGCCGAGAGCACCACGGCGGTGGACGATGGCGAGGCCTAGGAAGGGGAAGATGCGGAGCCGGGCAAGACGCGGCAGTGGATGCCCACGCGGAGAGGAGTACGAGCGTTCACTGGTTCGGCTGCGATGTGAGGCTACCGTCGCCACAGAATAACAGGGGGTGTGGGTGAGTGGAGGGATGGCCTGGCCAGTGGTGGGAGTAGTATGGGGGCGGTGAGGCCTCCGCGGTAGCACAGCCGGCCACGGGAGGCAGGAGCAGGCGGCACGACCAGCGCTGCTTTGGGCGGCTGGAGCAAGAAGACCAGAGGTTGAAGAAGCACTATGGCCGTTGGATGGACATCATACGGTCACTGGAGTATTGACTAAGTTGACAAAGCCCTCCGTCCCCGTCAACTTAGTAGGCCCACAAGTCAGCCCAACAATATGGTGGGTCCCAGCTAGCAGGGGTATTCATTTTTTGGGCGTAATAAGGAGGCACTTCCTTGCGTGCGAAGATATAGCTGGTAGGTCCGACCTGTCAGCGGGGGGAACGTTTTTTCATGAAATACAGAGGCCCTTCCTGTGGGTCCTAGCTGTCAGGTGGAGGAATCATTATTTTGCGCGTAATAAGGAGGCATTTCCTTGCGTGCGGCCGTGGACCCAGCTGTCAGCCTCTCCACGTACAATCCACTTCCGATGGTTGTCGTTCATTGACCACGTTGACCAGGCCGCACCGAGAGCACCAGGGCGGTGGACGACAGCGAGGCCTAGGAAGGGAATGACACGGAGCCAGGGAATACTCGGCAGTTGTTTCCCACGCGGAGGAGTACGAGGGTTTACTGGTTCGTCTGCCATCGCCGGAGAATAACAGCATGTGTGGGTGAGTAGAGGGATGGCTAGGCCAGCGATGGGAGTACGGTGGGGCCGTGAGGCCTGCGCGGCAGCATAGCCGGCCGCGGGAGGAGGGAGCAGGCAGTCCCACCGGCGCTTGTTTGAGTGGCTGGAGCATGAAGAGCAGAGATTGAAGAAGCACGACAGCCGTTGGATGGACATCCAACAGTCACTGCTCTCGTGTGTTGACTAAGTTAACAGGGCGTTGCGTGTGCGTCAACCTTTTTTTATGAAAGCATACGCGTCAACCTGTAGTAGGCGCACAAGTCAGCCTCAAATCTGTGGAAAACAGCATACAACCCATCTGCCATTATTTCTAATAATGTACAGCCCATTTGCTAATTCTTAAGAATTTTTTTGGAGCCCATCTTATTTTTGTTAGCATTACACCCCATATTGTGGCCACGGTTAAAAAGAATACGAAATTTTGCATATTTCGGTGCGGTCAACTATTTTTAATCCAGAAATATCGATTCACATTCAAACTATTTTGAAAAATAATTTATATAAATATAAATCCAAATAATTTTCCAAGCATAAAAATCAATGGAATTTAAGATCTTGTAATGAAAAAAATTGAAACTAATTCCCGGTTTGATGTGTTTTAAAAATGTACAACCCATTTCTGGGCAAACCGAATGAAACTCTCCTCGTCTTGAAAGATTTGCAGCCCAGCAGGGCCGATAAAGCAAGTAGGCCTTGTTTGGGTATTTCTTTAAAAAAAATAGAACTGGGCTAGCCATTTTCAGTAAGAAAAAAACACAACTGGGCTCATGATGTGGTAAACATAAATAAAACCCTGGCTAGACGGGCCACAGCCCCCGCACAGCCCCGTTGTTACCCTGATCCGTCGCCAAAACTAGTATAAATAACAACTGCTTGTTCCTCAAAAAAAAACTGCGCGACTTGCTGGGTCCCTGGTGTCAGCCGCTCGTAGTGTAATTCTCTCGTTTATTGACTACGTTGACAATGGCATGAGCCCCAGATGTCCAACCATTAGGAGGAACCATATTTTTGGGCTTGTACTATAGAGGCACTTGCTTGCGTACTGCCATGACGCTGGTGGGTCCCTACTGTCATCCTCTCCACGTACAGTCATCTCCTTGTTCCTCTCGGTTGTTGACGACGTTGACAATGCAAGAGGGCGGCGCACCGCGCACGGCGAGCGAACCAAGGCCGCAAGGCAAAGGACGACGGCGAGGCCTCGGACGGAAGGAACAGGAGCCGTTGAAGATGCGCCGGTCCAGTCGCAGGCAGAGGGGAGCACGAGGGTTGACTGGTTCGGGCGCGGGTGCGTGTTGGGGCTGACGTCGCCGGAGAATAACAGGACGTGTGGGGGAATAGAGGGAGGGACTGGCCAACGTTGGAGGGTACATACGGTAGGGCGGCGGAGGCGCAGCCAGCCATGGGAGGCGGGAGCAGGCGGAGCCGACGGGGTGGTTTGGTTTGGGCGGCTGGAGGAAGAAGAAGACAAGAGATAGAAGATACACGACAGATGTTGGATGTCAATCCAACGGCTGGTAGGCAGAATCGTTTGTTGACTGGCTAGTAAGTCAACACCACCTTGGATAGGCTATTTCCCCGCAGGTCCCAAATGTCAGAATCCAAATCTGTCACGGTCATGCAGCCTTTCCTATGAAAATTTACAGCCCATTTGATGTGCTAGTTTGAAATAAGTTTGTGGGTGCTGGTGGGGGCTAATCACTTGGCTTCTGTAATGCACAGTGAGCTCAAGCAGCCGGCGAGAGTGATGTTATTTCCCTTAGTTGTGATTTGTTACAATATTTCACTCTAAATTAAATGAATGGCAAGCCATTTGCCTTGTTTCAAAGAAAATATGACAGTCACAGCCGAGTTGAAAAGGGCAGGAACATCTAACTCCAGCTCACAAACTGTACAAAAGCACGAGGGTTAATTATTCATCAGGTTTACAAAAAAAACCAGATTGAAAAGGGCAACAACATCTAACTCCAGCACTGTTTTCGGCAAGTCACAGTCAAATGGATCGGTCAGGTCCATAGAATGAACATCCTGGGTCGTAAAATTTACTGGATTATGACCACAATATGTTGTAAATAGAAGCCCGGCACGTTCAGAAGCTCTTTTGCCCACCTGAAACTCCTTTTTTTGCTCTTCGACATACCCATCCGTCAAAACCATGCTGCTGATAAACTTAAGCCTGATGGACAATAGTAACCTCGCATTCAGCAGGAAGAATGTGACAAGTCTTGTGTTTGCACGGTTGGCTACATATCGTTCTAGCGTTATTGTCTTCAATCGAATTTCATGAGAAGTGAGAAAATCCCGATGCTTACGAATCCACCAATTGGTTATAACTTTCTTACCCCGTCCTGTTGCCTAAATAGACATGAAGATTGAAAACAGTTAAGGTCTAAAAGAAGAGTGTCGAAAGAGCAACAGCTGAACGGTTAATTCTAGTACACTATATGCGGGCTTCCAATGTGCGTGAAATTATCACCTTTATATACAACTTCTCCAGACATGGAAAGCATTGCAGCAAGCCAATAATCTTGTTCAGATCAAAACTATTCATTTGGATATATAAGATCTTGACAGAATCCAGCACCATTGATAGGCCATCCATGGAGAAACTCTTCATTGATCATAGAACATAATATTAGTACAAAATGTGTAATCCAAGATGATATATAAATTATGCACAGAAATTTAAAATGCAGCTTATGGTTACAAGTGTAGATGATAATATAAAGTACCTGAAGAACTGTGGAGCCAAACACCATATTGAAATGAGCACAGAGATCATGTATTACACCCAAGGTCTCCAGTTTAGGCGCAGAGAGGACGGTTATTTGCAACGGTGAATAACTAGAATCAAGGATCAACCTTTGAAGTGAAGGGGCATCTTGGATGATGAGCCGCCTTCTGTCAAAAGAAATTCCAATTCTTACAAGGTTAGGCGACTTTATTTGGAGACAACCGATTCTAACTGTGAAAACAAGCACCAAGCACTCCAGCGCAGGGCAACTGGAGTGGATGATGCTGTGCAATGAGGCCTCCGATATACGAACCCACACAAGTGAAAGTTTCTTGAGAAATGGGAATCGAAGGTTTAGTACCAGATTGTCTGGTAGGTAGCACAGCGCAAAGGTGGCTGTGTGGAGAGAGGACGAAAACCACGAGATGGACATCGGTGCTGAGGGCACAAGTTCATGGCGTTCGGTATGTGGTATGTGATTTCCAGGGGAATAGTAGAACTCAAGCAGCTGTAGTTCTGTGAATTCAGGGGATTTCAGCCAGGCGTCCACCGTGCAGGGCATGGTATGCTTACTCAGGTAGCATGACGGGATGCAGAGGCTTTGAACGGAGCCCTGGTGGGAGGAGATGATGGCTCTAGGGATTTCAAAATCATTGAAGAGAGATAGCTGACGACAGTCGAGATTAAGGGGCACGGCGCGCCATAGAGGGCGCCACTGAATTGAGAGGACTTGGGTGCGGCAGCAATCCTTGGTGGGGAGAAGCGAGATGATCTCCCCAAGGACGGCGTCCGGGAGATCGCTGATGCGGTCCACCCGAGATTCTACGGGTTCCTGGGATCCGGTGGGGGCGGGGTCGCCGCTTCTCCCCGCATTGCCGGGTGCGGGATCTACAACAGGCGTTGCCGCTGGCGGGAGCCTCATCTTCTTGGCGCTGGGGTCAGCCGACTCCATTTTCCTCGAGGGCGTCGCGTCGCGCTCACGGATTTGAGCAGAGTAACGAATGACGAGCCTAGTTGTAGTGCGAGCGAAGAAGAAGGGAGCTGGGGGTTTTCTGTAGGAGTGAGGAAGAAGGGGAGCTGGGGTTTTCTGTAGGAGTGAGGTGAGGAATTTGGGGGTACGAGTGGAGCGAGCTGACGTGAGGTGGGTGGGAGCGAGGAGGAAGAAGAGCACCCATGTTTTGGGGGGGGGGTGTGCTAGGTGTGGGTAGCGCCTCTCATTCGGTAAATATATGGGCTTTTGAATTGATTTTACTATTTACTAGTGTGGATGGGCTGTTTTGTCTTGGGCCCAGAGAAACAATTACTACTAGTACAGTGGAGACACTCTACAGCTACCCAGAAAAACAATTACTACTAGTACAATGGAGACACTCTACCGCTTCTGGCTCCTCCTAGGTCATTGAAACGTCTCCCTCTACTGAATGCCGTTATACTTTTGTTCACCGACATGCAGGCCATGCAGCGCGCGGTCCCAAATGCCATCCACCAAATTAGAAGCCAGTATGCAGGCGGAGAGTCACCCCGGTCGTAGCGCGGCAGTAACGAGCCGTCGTATCACAAAACCCCACCTCCCCGCAGTCTAAGTTTGACGGATGAAGCAACCATCATTTCACTCTTTGCTGAATCCCCTTCTCCCTCACCGTCTTCAAGAAAGGCAACACTCGCATCTGCCACTGTTCTTCTCTCCGAACGAAGGGAAGGTAAGCGGATCCGTGATGTTGGTATATTTTCGTTCAGAGAAAAAAAGAACTTTTGCAAAGCAGTAACCGATCCTCACTCTCTTTTTTGTTTCATTGTCATTGCAATTGTGTTTTCCTTTCAGTGGTCTCCTAGTATTCGTCAGTTTCATGATGGACCAAGGAGAACCAGGCAAAGATCTGCTGATATTGGAGCAGACGCGGGAGGCTGATCCCCACGAGACAGAGAGCTCCAAGAAGATGGAGGCAACCACCGAGCCGACCCCAGATACGCTCA